>NC_083545.1:2500-5000 GCF_018135715.1 Danaus plexippus | reverse complement strand
TAGTCGCCGACATCTTGGCAGACCTAGCTTCTTGTGCCCTGTTCACGCTCTTCTCGCCCGGCGATAAGTCCTTCGGAGGTGGCTCCGGTTTTCTTACCGCCGACGTCGAAGCAGCCGCTGTCTTAGGGCTAATCAAGGTCCTGCTTAGACCCGGGAGGGCCCTGCCTATCTCCCATTCGTCGATACTTTTGCGGACCGTTGATTTTGCCGGCTTTGTTGTGGGTTCGGCACTCGTACTCTTTTTCGGCGGTGTACGTGAGGTGAACATGTTGGAGGTGGTGTCAATATATAAAAAATTTGTAGAAGTTTTATATAATCTTAAAAAACTTAAAACTAATTTTAACCTAACTATAACCTAATAAAAACAATGTACCAGGTCACCTGGTTTGTACAAGGGGACGCAGCCCACAAATCTTAATACTAAATTTCCAAAAAATTTTTGGAGTCCTAGAATCGAGGATCCGGCCGTCGATGGCTTCTCGTGACTCGCCCTCTCCTCCTCTTTAAAAAGAGCCCAAACTCGGATGGGCTAGGTCCAAGAGATTCAAAGTTATAAAAGTGGGAATTTTTTGGGAAAGGAAGGGAATTGTGTCGGGCCCAATCGTTGGAGCGAATGATGCTCTTTCAAATGAACCCAAACACGGGGGTGTTTGGGCAAGGGATACAGGAGTTAGGTTGAGGGGGGGTGAGGTAAAAATTTTTTTTGGGGGGGGAAAGGAAAACTGTTGGGCCCAATCGCTAGAGCTCGTCGCGCCCTTTGCGATGAACCCAAACACGGGGGTGCTGGGATTAAGGGTTAGGGAGTTAGGGTGAGGGGGGGTGAGGTAAATTTTTTGCGGGGGAGGAGGGGGAGGGGGGGGGGAAGGTTTCGTGGGGAGGCTATTGGTGAAGTAAAAAATTTTTTGTAGTTGGGAGGGTGGATGAGGGGGTTGGTTAGTGGTTGGCGTCCTACTGTTTTATTATATGTATATATATACTATTCTGAGTCTACTTTATTATTATCAAATTAAATTTTTTATAATTTTTTATATGTATAGAAATTTGTCTGTCTGTCTGTTGTTGTCAATAATATGTAATGTCAAAATTATAATAATATAGTTAATTATAAATATTTAAATAAATATATAAGTATATGCTGTATTTTTATCTATTTAATTTATATAAGATTTTGGAATAATATTTAATATATATTTTAATTAATAAATATTTCTGTTACAGATTTGGACGCCCACGTGGTCTTAAGCGGAGTGAGTAACCCGCGATGCCAAGTTACCAGCCGCCGAACGCGACGACGGCGACAGCGGGGGAAGGGTTGGAGGACGAGTCGAGCTTGCCAGCAACTCCGGACTCCTATGGTAAAGGTATGGCTCCTCTGTCAATTATTAATTTCTAAACAAGGAGAACTTTGTTTCTCTAATTTATTTATACTAAAAATTTTTATTTATTATTTATTAAAGGCCTTTATCATTTGTATTTTCTAATTTATAACAAATTTTTATTATTAATTTACTACAATTTAATATTTTCAAATTTAAATTTTTTAAAAATATAATATAATTTTTGTTGTGGACAGTCACTGACGCCGCACCTTTACCTCGTACGTCACAGCGGTCCAGGCACTCTCCCACCGACTGGCTGTTTTGCTGAATATAAAAATTTTTAAGATAATGTCACTTATCTTATTATTAAAAATTTTTGTTACTATGGAAAGTATTTTATTTATTCTAATTTAAGGGATTTGTTAATTAAATGTGTTTTACTATTAATTTCTTCTGTTAAAAAGATGTTTTAAGTACTTAATAAAATGTTACAAAAACAGTCGATGCGACAAGACCCTCGACTTGTTTACGAGTTTCGTCTTCAGAGTAAGTGAGCGACGGTTTGTGTCCCGATTTTTATGAAAAGCTAAATATCTCCCTTGTTTATAATTATTTTTTGATGGGGTTTTCACCTACGGATAGCCAAATAAATTCCCTATATACTACAAATTTTTTCGAAGGACCTCACCGCTTTACTTTAAAAGCTGTAGGCCTCCGAAGTCAGACGATGTATTCCCAAAAATGGAAAAAGTCGAATAACTCTGTCAAATTTTTAAAACTGTAAATTTTTTATTTTGTCAAATTTAATAGTTTGGAGTCACCGACCCTTATGTGAAAACACTATACATCTAGGTATCCTAGTTTGTCTGTAATTTTGATTAATCACTTTTTGGTCAAAATTGGTTTTTAATTTTTATTGCCGAAAATACTTATCCGAAAAATTTGAAATTTTAGCCTAAGCTAGGGAACACTTTTAGCTATCGAAATAAATTTTTAAAACTATATGTCGCCGCTCTAATTTTTGCGCCGCACGCGGTTTTGTCCAGAAAAATGGTGTTTTGGTTACCTTTTTGGTTTTTCCGGCTTAGATAACTAATAACTACACAATTTAAAAATATGAAAAAATTACTAAAGCTACACTAGAGTCTCTACTATGTATTTGAAATGTTTTTAGAATTTTT